>NC_084568.2:22750000-22755000 GCF_033978685.3 Nerophis lumbriciformis | reverse complement strand
AGTTTTTCAACTTGTTTAAGTCGGGGTCCACTTAAATTGATTCATGATACAGATATATACTATCAGATATATACTATCATCATAATACAGTCATCACACAAGATAATCACATTTAATTATTTACATTATTTATAATCCGGGGTGTGGAGGGGGGCGCCGGATGTAAGTGTCAAAAAGACAGCCAAAAGAGTTTGATATGAGAATAAATCTAAAGTTAAAATATAGGGTAGAAATGCACCCATTTGCAGGAAATGTAGTCTTGATTTTAAAAATTTTCTTTCAAGGCTTGCATGTCTACATTAAAACATTCTTCTTCATACTGCATTAATATATGCTACTTTTAAACTTTCATGCAGAGAAGGAAATCACAACTAAAAAAATCACTAATTTTTTCATACGGTGTTGATGTGGAAATTTTTGCCTCTGCATTTTTATGGTGTGGGCGTGTGGCACCGAATGGAGATAAGCGTCTCGGCAGATGTTACTATATTTGAACAATGATGACGAAAACTGTTTTCTCTGTCGTGTCCGTGTGTCGAAAATTGTTATGCGCTTATTTTTTTATTTGATTTTGTGCGTGGCATATAATTGCTATGCGCAGAGGACGCTTAAACAGTGCGCAATTGCACAGGCGAGAACCTTAGAGGGAGCGTTGCTCGCACGGCTGCGCTAGCATCACAGCTAACGTTAGCCATGCTGCTACCTCTCTGCTGGGAGAGGGCGTATACGTATGTGACGTATGACGTGACAGTATGTGACGTATGACGTGACAGTATGTGACGTATGTCGTGACAGTATGTGACGTGTGTAAGAAGGTGCACTTGCTGTCTGTGAGAGGGAGACACAGGAAAGAGTGAGAAGAGCCTGTCGTGTACTGCCAGCAGCTAAAAGCAACTGCGTGAGAATCCACAGACCTGTGGATGTGTTGAAGGTGTGCTGGAAAATGCGGAACATAAATTAGGGAGCAGCAGAAAAGTGGAATGTATTATTTAAATCGGTGCGTTGGAAAACACGGACCGGAGATTTTTTTTAAACTGGATCTGGATCGGCATTTTCCCATGCCTTGCCGATACGCAATTTTTGGCAAATATCGGCAGCTGATCCGATCCAAATATCAGATCGGGACATCCCTAATATATATATATGTAACTTTATATTATATATACGTGTTTTTTCATGTCCACAAAGTTAGGTGTGTTATGTACGACTGTGTGTTGACTTTATTCATGAAATTAAAGAAAACACATTGAATGAGAAGGTGTATGTGTGTGTGTGTGTGTGTATATATATGTATGTATATATATATATATATATATTTATATTATATTATAGACACACACATACCGTATTTTCCGCACTATAAGGCGCACCTAAAAACCACAATTTTTCTCAAAAGCTGACAGTGCGCCTAATAACCCGGTGCGCTTTATTACGATTCATTTTCATAAAGTTTCGGTCTCGCAACTTCGGTAAACAGCCGCCATCTTTTTTCCCGGTAGAACAGGAAGCGCTTCTTCTTCTACGCAAGCAACCGCCAAGGAAAGCACTCGCCCCCATAGAACAGGAAGCGCTTCACCCGCCCCCATAGAACAGGAAGCGCTTCACCCGCCCCCGGAAGAAGATGAAAAAACGCGCGGATATCACCGTACGTTTCATTTCCTGTTTACATCTGTAAAGACCACAAAATGGCTCCTACAAAACGATCCGGTTCATAAAAAGACGCAATCTCTCCATCCGCACACGGATTACTACCGTATTTCACAGCAACTGAACCGCACTGTGGAACGGGAGCACGTACGGTGAATATTCGCTCCACAGGGAATGAGAAGTCATCCTTCACTGTGGTTCTAGCTTGCCATGCTAACTTCCACCCATCCAAAAGAGACCTTTCCAGCCGGCGTCATCATAAAAGCTAACTCGAAGGGATGGATGGATGAAGAAAAGATGAGCGAGTGGTTAAGGGAAGTTTACGCGAAGAGGCCGGGTGGCTTTTTTCACACAGCTCCGAAGGCGAACACACCTTCACTAAGACGGGCAGATAGCGCCGGTCGACATACGCCAACATCTGCCAGTGGATCGTAAATGCCTGGGCAGATAGTTTCGGTCACAACTGTGGTCCGAGCTTTCCGGAAGGCAGGATTCACAGAACTGCTGCACAACAGTGACACTGACTCCGGTGACTTCGACGAGACGGAACCGGCCATTTTGGATCCCGTATTCGCCCAACTTTTCAATTCGGACACCGAAGACGAAGAATTCGAAGGATTTACGAATGAAGAATAACTTCAGAAGGTGAGCGCTATGTTTATTTTGTGTGTTGTGACATTAACGTTCGAGCAACATTATGTTGCTATTGTTCTACACCATTTTGAATTTTACTATGTTTGTGATTGCACATTTGCGTACATTTTGGGACAGAGTTGTTAGAACGCTGGTTTTCAATATATTATTAAAGTTTGACTGAACTATCTGACTGTTTTTTTGACATTCACTTTAGCGCAGCGTTTTTTTGACATTCACTTTAGCGCAGCGTAGGCGCGGCTTTTAGTCCGGGGCGGCTTATTGGTGGACAAAATTATGAAATATGTAATTCATAGAAGGTGCGGCTAATAATCCGGTGCGCCTTATAGTGCGGAAAATACGGTACACCTTCTCATTCAATGTGTTTTCTTTAATTTCATGAATAAAGTCAACACACAGTCGTACATAACACACCTCCTGCCCATTTAGCTTTGTGGACATGAAAAAACACGTATATATAATATAAAGTTATATATATATATATGTATGTATATATATGTGTATATGTGTATATGTATATATGTGTATATATATGTATGTATATATATATGTATGTATATATGTATGTATGTATATATGTGTATATATGTATATATATATATGTATATACTGTATATATGTATATATATATATATGTATATACTGTATATATGTATATGTATATACTGTATATACAGTGTTTCCCACAGGACAGGCATCTATTTATGGTGGTGTGGTCGGGGGGCGGGGGGTGACGGCGGCAGCGGCGATGACCAAGAAGAACGCGGAGTTGGAATATAAGTACATCACTTTATGTACATATTTAGCTCATTAAAATTACCGACAGGAAGGCGAGAAACACTTTATTTCAACAGACTCTGGCGCCGTACCTGTCGTCAAAACTCCAAAGACCGACTGCACAGTTGCGCTAACAAAATAAGAGTCTCAGAAAGCTGGCGTGCACAAGCTAGCAAGCTACGGAGTTTGCCGACAATGTATTTCTTGTAAAGTGTATACAAAGGAGTACAGAAGCTGGACAAATAAGATGCCAAAAACCAACCACTTTCATGTGGTATTGGACAGAAAGGAGGACTTTTTTTCTCCTCCATTCCAAAATGCGGACGTTATCAGCACCACTGTCTGATTCCTATCAATGCAAGTCATCACAATCAGGTAATACACCAACTTATATTCTTGTCCTCATGAAAGAAAGGAATCTATATGTGTTAAACATGCTTGTATTATTTTTAAACACCTTTAACTTGTTAACAATATTAACTATATGTGTTAAACATGCTTGTATTATCTTTAAACACCTTTAACTTGTTAACAATATTAACTATATGTGTTAAACATGCTTGTATTGTCATTAAACACCTTTAACTTGTTAACAATATTAACTATATGTATTAAACATACTTGTATTATCATTAAACACCTTTAATTTATTAACAATATTAACTATATGTGTTAAACATGCTTGCATTATCATTAAACACCTTTAACTTGTTAACAAAAACATATATTTCATAAATAAGTAAATATAAATTATATATATGAATGAGGTAGATCCCCACGACTTGATCAATTGAAAAGTAGCTCGCCTGCAGAAAAAGTGTGAGCACCCCTGAGTTACACCCATCTGAACAGGTCAGCCACCTGTTTAAAGCCCGATCACAGTTGAAATCTTGAAATGAAGGGCCTTTAATGGCCAAAACATTAACCTGGACAACATTTTAACAGCTGGTTGGCTCAGATTTTATTATTTTCATTGCATTCACATGCTGCAGTGGACAGTGGACAATTTAGCTTCATTATTAATGCAGTATCTGAAGCACCGTCTCCACGTGTGTTTATTGACAACAGGGTTATAACCTGGACACGTTAGCTCGTCGGTATGGTAACACGTGACGTGACAACAGCGGCGGTGTTAATGAAGCAGCGTCAGGCTGCTCACCGTGAGTGAAACGCTCGGTGAAGTCGCGGATTAACGTTAAATATATGACGAGCCGCGAGCGATGCAGCTATAACTTATCTACCTACAACCTATATTACCCTCGTATTTTGATCCGGTCGGTCCGTTCTTTTACTCCGCCGTCTTCTTCTTCTTCTTCTTCTTCTGGCCCACCAGGTGAATTAAGTGCTATTGGCGGAGTTACAATGCATAGTAGGCTACCGCCACCTACTGCACCGGAGTTGTAACTACAAGGTACATTCACAGACAGAGTCCCATTGCTTTTATGAGCGGTCGAGCGAGTCAAAAGCCGAAAAATCCATTTGTGGCGGACGTAATTCTTTTGTGGCGGGCCGCCACAAATAAATGAATGTGTGGGAAGCACTGATATATGTATGTATGTATGTATGTATATATATGTGTGTATATATACTGTATGTATATGTATGTATATATGCTGTATGTATATATACATATATATATATATATCTCGGTTGGTAGAGTGGCTGTGCCAGCAACTTGAGGTTTCCAGGTTTGATCCCCGCTTCTGCCATCCTAGTCACTGCCGTTGGGCAAGATACTTTACCCACCTGCTCCCAGTGCCACCCACACTTGTTTAAAGTGTATCTTAGATATTGGGTTTCACAATGTAATGTGCTTTGAGTCACTAGATAAAAGCGCTATTTAAATACAATTCACTTCATTTCACATTAATATATATAATATATATAATTAATTTTATTATTATTAATATATATATATATAT